>NC_068355.1:137336349-137376349 GCF_020536995.1 Dreissena polymorpha | reverse complement strand
GACGCGTATACCAACCGCTCCAAACCGTAGGAAGATAACACGATGAATAAATACCAGTTATGCGTGATATATGCAATCATAAACCATGCTCTGCTGGGAGAGTGAGTGGATTCCTTAAAAACTATTAATATTATATTTTTAGTGTACACGTAGAATAGACGCAGACGACTCACCAGACAGAGACTTGACATCTGCTGCGCTAAAAATAGGTATCCCATCATACCCTCAACTTCTTCCACTTCCTTTCTTCGGAATTCCGAGTTTACCAATGGGTTACTATGGTTACCATCCACCGGAAGCACATCGAAACGGAAGTATCGCCGCACTTCGACTGAAAGCGCGGGAATACGAGAAAGCAGCTATCGATATGCAGAAAATATTTAAAACATAATACTCCTTTTAAATGATAAACGTTTTTGCTGTTGAGAGTAATTTGATGTAAGCATGTGCTCATAAATGTTGTAGACTTTTGATTTTGATTTAAGTGTTTTTGCTTTACTACGTTTATTAATTGCCCATCTACGTACCTTGGTAATATTTGTTTATTCTTTATAACCGTATAATCTATTTTGGTCTCGATACAGTGATACGTTTTGATTTCTTAATCATTCACCAATCTCCACAAATGCCAACATATGTATTGATGTATATAATTTGTAAATATTATGCATGGGATTCGACAGTTATCTTATAACTGTGTTTGCACATGATTGTATTAAGTGTGTGATCAATTTTGATTGTAAATACGTCTTTTGAAAAAAAATGTTTTTATGCCGTAAACATAAATTTGTGATCGAAACAGCTGTGTTATATTGTTTATTTACAAACGCGCAATAGGTCCTATGGAGACACTCCGCGAAGAAAGTTATGGTTCCGACCATCGCTCTGGCGCTCTTACCGTTTAGTCTTATGATGTAAGTCACATTGAAAAGTACATTATCACATTTATGATAGAAAATTGGTTAAATTAATGTGCGTTTAAAGTGACGTCCAGATTAGTGTGTGCAATTCATAAAGGCTTATAAGGGACGACATTTTCAATTTTTATGGATTGTGCATTTATATTAAGTTTCTTCTAAACGCAGATCAAGTGTAAGCGTTTAAAGACCTACTACATTTTGCATGACTTTGCCTTAATAGCTGTTATTTCCCTAGTCTCGTTTGTGGGAAATTGGTAATTACCATATAGGAACTCTAATATATGGAAAGAGTTACCTCTTACAGATGCAACAGAATTATATCCTTCTGATTCTAAATAATAATATCCTACTGTTGCAACATAGTTAGATAATACGGATGCAACAGAAATATACCAGACTGATGCAACAAAGCTTTATCCTTATGATGCATCATAGTTATATCTTTTTGATGCAAAGTTATTTATGTCCTACTGATGCAACAGAGCTATATCCTACTGATGCAAAATAGTTAAATCCTACTGATGCAAAAGGGTTAAATCCTACTGATGCAAAAGAATTAAATCCTACTGAAGCAACAGATTTATATCCTACGGATGCAAAAAGAAGGAATATCCAACTGACGCAACGGAGTTATATCCTGTTAATGAAACCCAGCTAGTGATGTCCTAATGATGCATCATAGTTATATCCCTCTGATAAAAAAAAATCATATTCTTCTGTTCTACATAATTATATATCCTATTGATGAAACCGAGTTAAATACTACTTATGCAAAAGAATTATATCCTTTTTGAAAGAATTTAACCTGTTTCGGGAACAAAGATGACAATATACGGACAATTGTGTTGTTGAACTCTTTTGAGCCTATATCTGAACACAGATCCTTTCGATGAGATTCATACTTTAAATCATGTAAACGATTTATGTATTTAGTATTGCGCTTTGTATCAACTTATTTTAATATATTGACGCCACGTATTCAAAGCTTTATGTGAAGTGTTTTATCGCACCTCTATATACAGGGTGCTGGATCAACAGGGTTTACACACGGACTGGACAGAATGAAAACACACCGTTAAGAACTTTATTTTTGCAAATATTTCAAGTTATTTAAATATGTTTGCTAACATCTTTAGTGCATAAAAGACATACTTTCTTGCAGTTTTTGCCGATTTCTGAATATTTAAGAATCTATTATCGAATACGTCTGAAATCGTTGCCAAAATTTCACGTTGAGTGCTGCATGACCGTGTTTATGATTATATGAATGGCTGTTAACATCGAATTTTTTGCTAAGAACACAGGCATATTAAATGAAGTAATCCCGGTGTATTTCACATTGTCATAAGCGGCATGAAAACCAACTTTTATTTACTGGTTTAAATTCTTAAGAAAAATGTTTTTAAAAGTAATTTGAAAAAAGCACCGCTTACCGGTTTGTTTACATCCATTAACATCCATTTGTAAACCCCATAAAGTCACGTGATCGTGCACCCTGTATATACTGCTTTCAATACTTCACATATCGGAAAACATTCACTCGATAATGAAACATTCACACTTTCGCTCAAATTATTAGTGCTTCAGATTGGTTACAAAAAATCCGGTAAGGCAAAGTTTTAATGCGTAGTTACTATTAATAAACAACATAATTTGTAATCTACTTGAAAATAATCAAACTTTTTATAGCAGCGAGTTACCTCCTAAATAAGTTTATGCTTACCATTGCAAACATATTAATTATGAAATCTTTCGCCTAAAAATCTTCACTGACTGGCAATACAAAACTTTCCACAAAGATTGTAATAGATTCCAGACATGATGTTTTCATTACATAGACACCCAGCAAAACCACACTCATGACTATGATATATATACATGTTTACTGAAATATGATTTACTATGATGTTTCATCCATCGGCAGCAGTTTCAATTTTAGTCTTTTTGACGATGCTGGAACAGCAGCGTCCAAGGTTTGATAACCAGTAAAAAAAATCTTCACAATGGCGACCTATGTAAAAGACCGAGCCAGTCCGATTGAGATAACTCGATTTTTCAGTTACTTCCCTTGGCATTCGCCACTGCGTAGGAGATTGCTCGTTGATTTTCATTGATAACACTCTCCTAGCAGAGTTGTCGTTTGTGTTGATAAAGGTAAATATTATTAGAACAGCATATCCTGGGGAAACAGATTCAATAAGTGTATCAGAACGATAATTTCAAATTAGTAATTTTACATCCATTTTATTTTTATGGACCAATGAAACAACTATATATTTTCTCTATTTTGTTTGATATTTGTTCTCGATTTAGTAAATAAATTGCGAATAAAAACATGTAAAATTAACTTTTTATGTGATCACAAAACTAAAGAATGCGAACAATTTCGAACCTGCAGATTGTAAACGCTGCACTGCTATGATATATATAGATAAAACAAAATTTCTTTGCATAATTGTCCGTCCCGCTAGCGCAGTGGTAAGGACGTTCGCTTTTTCACCTTTACGACACCGGTTCGATTCCCGCTCCCGGCGCAATGTTATATTTTGTATGTTTTGTGGTCACCATTCCGGACAGGTGTTTTTTTCCGGATAATCTCATCCCCCCCCCCCCGCAGCATTTGACCATATAAAAAATTAAAAAGTATTTCAGTACAAAACAAATAGCTGGAAATTGCAGCTATCATTCAAAATTGTCCCAACTGTCGTCAATCTAATCTTATTAGGTAGGAGTGCTGGACACACTCCGGGTCCCAACATTATGCAGCCTTAGCGCGGAGGTAACTCATTACCTTGGAAAAACACAAATACACACACTGGGTGCAGCCTAGGCGCGTATAGACTTAAACAAGGCAACAAACTCAAGTGCGGGCACAATCATTTAAAATTTACATATTGAATACGATATTCTAACAGAAATTACACAACCACCTAAGTGTACATACCATTTTTGATATTTCGTTCGATTGTTAAATTTCAGCATATACATGCATAAGGTCATTTCGCTATTAGTTAACTTATCCATATGTTCGTGGGCGAACTCGGATAGTCAAGTGCTCATACGATTGAGCTCACATGGTCCGGCTATGTGCTCATACCTACTTTTGAGAATCATCATGAAGGTATTGCCATACTTAATGAACAAGAATGTGACCCGCCTCCCAGTTTCGCTCAATGGGTCAAGTTACCCACGGGTACTACTTCCCCGTACCCCTAAACTTTTTTTCGTACCAAAAATATTTCGTACGCAAATTGTTTTCGTACCAAATTTTTTATCGTACCCAAATGTTCGTATCAACATACACAATTGTGGTGATATAGATAAACTTAAATTGATGTTTTATATCCATCCTCTTCAAAAGCATCGTCACACCAGTACTGTCAGCACTTTGATTCTTAATATTATTATCCGTACTCCAAATATTGTAATTGCTCAGTGTTCATATTTAATAAATGTTAAAAAGTTAATATTTTATCTGCGGACAAGTCTATTAAATACAATACCATTCCAATTTCTGAGGTTTTGCTTAGCTATGTATGGTAACCGGTATACAGCCAACTGTCATTGAATGCAAGAGAAAAAATACATAATTTGAACATACATATTTTGAATCAACATTTATAATAATAAAATATTAGTGGTTCAACTTT
This sequence comes from Dreissena polymorpha, assembly GCF_020536995.1. Taxonomy (NCBI): domain Eukaryota; kingdom Metazoa; phylum Mollusca; class Bivalvia; order Myida; family Dreissenidae; genus Dreissena; species Dreissena polymorpha. The sequence continues at coordinate 137,371,779 of NC_068355.1, read as the reverse complement.
ACGTGAAAATCACCAGGGTTGTCATTCTAACGTCACTGTGCTTATGTGGTTTTTTTTTTTAGATAAGGGACGCTATTGCACATATGACGATGTTTTCTGTTTATTTTCGTAGATAAGGGGGGGGGGGGGTGAGAAGGGGTCAGGTCGTTATTACGGTTCATGTGCTCTACCGTGGAGTGTCATTAAGGAATTAATGTTATCAATCTTCACGCAGAGTTGTCTTTCCTTTCTCCCACATTACACGTTACCGTCATAAAAGAGATTGGAATTTGATTACATACACATCCATCAAACTACACGCAACTTTTACGTATATTGTCATATTTAGCTTATGCATCTTATATGTATTTTGTTCCGTAGACTTAGTGTTTTGTTGTATGAATGAATTTATAAGTTGTGGGAATGAAAAAAACCCACATCGTCACCGTAGTTTCCTAGACGGCGGTAAACACTTCTTTCACGATGCTAGTTGTACAAATAGTTTGTAACATAAATAAAATAAGATTTGGAATTGTTTCTTTAAAACAATAATAGTGAATATTAAATTTATGATAATTGAAATCATCATCGTGTGGTCTGTAAAGCTTCACTCGGATCCGCTAAAAAGCGACCTTGCGAAATATCATTGTGTATTGTAACCGTTTGTCCTCTTGTTATGACGTTACAATCATGATACATCCATTGTGTCACATCGGTCTTACTGACCTGTGTGAATGCGCGCTAAGCATTGTGGGAAACGGACTTTTTTCCATCATGGCGTTGGTAAACATAATAAACACGGAAGTGAAAAATGGTAATTAATTATTATCAAAAACAGGCCCCATTAAACCGGGCCAGCTGTAATATATACATGGATGCAGTTTGTGCTTCAAAAGGAGCCACTTTTCATGTCAGTCTATTGTTTGTAAGAATCACTAAACACGTAACTTAGACTAACTAAACACGTTGCAAGACTGAATCTTCGAAATAGTAAATAAATCAAAATCATAAATAAATATTTATAATTAAATACCTGCTGAAATTTGAGAACGTAAACGATTTAAAATAATCGCTGTGAACATTACAAGGAATCTTACATGTAGGCCTCATGTGTGAGAGGATTAATCAGGGATAAAATAAATGGAGTTCAAAGGATCCAACATTTTGAGGAGGACGTCATGGTATCTTGGACATTTGGCACTTTCATATATTTATTTAGTAGATACTGAAAATGCTGAATGTGCTAATTGCAACATCAAAGACGAGCAGGTGAGATTTTTACAGCTTTATTTTTCTTGACATAATGTTGTATGTTTTCCATTTAATTTATATGGCGCTCTAGTCTTATTTATAAGACGCGCAAAGAATTTATAGATTCTTTTTATATGGGCTAAATTCTTTGCTCCAAATATTACCCATATAAAAAGTAGCTTAATATTTAAGAGCGTCAAAAATTTGGACTAATGGCGCTCAATTTTAGCTCGGCTGTTTTCGGGGGAACCCTAGGTTTTGTCATAGCTCGTCGTCAGATGTCCGCGTCGTGCTAAAATCTTTACATCGGCTCTAATATCAAAGTGCTTCCACCTATCACATTGAAACCTCACATGTATATGCATCGTGATGTTTTCTACACGCCACACCCATTTTGGGGTCACTCGGTCAAATGGCAATGTCACTAACCTCTAAAAAATTCTTTTAATAAATCATTTATTCAAAACTGCACCGCAGCCTAGCTTGGCACCCATAATGTGGTGCTCTTGTTTATATATAATTTTAAAAATGTATTAATAACCAGAATAGTTTATGCATGTATAAATAAAAAGATACAGCCATGAACAGTGTGTTTTAATTTTTAATAAATATGCTTTGATTGCGTATATGCAAAACAATGAAGTCCATATATTGTTAACTGATTTTAAAATGTTGAATGTCACACATTATGTACCAGTCCGTTTATGTACCGACACTTTATGTACCACTATCTGACACTTTATGTACCATATTTATAATATAAAGAGATAACTAATTTAATATAAATGTGTGTTATTGATGAAATGTATTTTGTGTGATAGTATTTTTAAATTTAGACTTATATATTGGCCATAGATTTTATATTTTGTCAGATTGTCTAAGTGTCACTGAGTGTCTTAGTTTAATTAATTAGCCCAAGTACATGTAGTACTTAATAAATGACTTATTAGTCTTACCTGAAATTGAAGTAAATTATAAAAATTCATTTGTCTCTTATCTTATCCTGACTAAGTCTAAAATGTTTGTATTATATTGTATAATTGAAATGTGATACTTTGAAGAGAAGAGAGAATGACCTTAATGTTCAAACTGTAAAAAAATCAAATTATTTCCTTCTTTAGACTTTAATCATGTTTAGAGAATGACCTTAATTCATTAGGACTGCTATGAATGAATGGACAATAACACCTATATTTTATGTAGGTGGTACATAAAGTTTCAAAGTACCGGTAGTACATAAAAGGTCTGGTCCATGTACATAAGGTGTTACACCCTAAAATGTTCATGGTATCAGTTTTTCAGTAATGTAGTGTTTCTTATTATGTATTGCTTAGGTTGTTTTGTTTCAAATTTGCATTTATTTTACAGCATTTTCAGTCATTTTGTGAATTCCATGTTTTTTGTAATAAGGTGAATTATGTTGTACATGGCGTCAAATATTAATTCATGGTCGCTATGGTGTAGAGAATGATGTCCGCTGGGCGTGGGTTCAATCAATACTCTGGGAGTTCTCATTATCGTCTCCATGGACAACAAGTTCTGGTGTACCAAGTAGTAGTAGTAGTAGTGGTGGTGGTTGTGGTGGTGGTGGTAGTAGTAGTAGTAGTAGTAGAAGTAAGATCAGTAGTAGCAGTCGTAGTTGTTGTTCTTGTTGTAGTAGTAGATAATTAATTAATTAGTAGTAGTAGTAGTAAGAGTTGTAATGGTTGTGTTTGTATTTGTATTGAATTCTGATAATACAACACAATGATGCTGCTGCTAACGATGATGATGATGAATATGATAATGCTGCTGCTGATTGTGATGATGATTATATGATGGGACTTTGGTATTATAAAATTTGTGAGGTTCAAACACAAAACGTGTTGGGTAATAAAACTTCTCATTTTATGACAAAAGAGCTAGATTTAGAGTAAAAAATAAGTATAAAATTCCCTAATAGGAAAGCTACCATTAAAGGACCATGACTTGTGGGCTTCATCAAAAGCAATGTATGAAACAGTTATATCTCTTTCAAATGCACTCAATATTGCTGTTCCAATTGATATGCTCAGAAATGCTTCTGGATGGGCATACACCAATGAGTACTTTCCTTCAGTTATTTCTTCTAAAGACACATTAACAACACTGTCGCCCTTAGCAGGAATTCCGGACGCTCCCCCTAAGATGTTCCCTCCCCAGACATTTCCCCCATTTTAGTTTTAGTGCTTACATTGACCCCCCCCCCACCCCACAATAAATTTATAATGGTTTGGTTGAAGCATAATCTTGATTTATTATCAAAATGATTTTTTTGCTTATGTAATCTTATGTAATTAACTTTTTATATGAAGCAGCTTGTTTGTTGTTTTCTTTGGATTAATCATTCATTATTTTTGTTAAACTGTTTAAGGAGTGCATGTAAATCATTAGTAAGACGTGCATGTTGGTGTACTAGAGGAATACTAGAGGAATACATGGGATATTCTCAAAATCTTACACATGTTGTTTTTAATATAATTAAATAGGATCAATTGATGAATTAATTCAGTTTGAGTCAACTTGGGCTGGGTTGTGGAACTATAGTTATTTGTTGTTTTTAATCCAATTAAATAGGGTACTATGTAACTGTCAAAGAAAATATGCATTCATACGCATATTAGCCAAGTTTTGGATGTCACTGATATTTTCAATTTTACTAGTGCCTAATTAAGACTAATTAAAACAGAATTGGACTTTCCTTGCAAAGTATTTATTATTAATAATAAAATAAGCTAATGTAATCAAAACATATTGATATTTTAAAAATTTAACTCAATGATATTAATAATATTTAAATTAGCCCCAAAAAACTAGGGCAGGTAGATAGGAAGAATTTTTTTTTTGGAAAACCAACAGTGTTGTCAGTGTAAAATATTTGTAAAGCTTCTTCAATTTCAGTTTTACATTTTATGACATGCAACATATTCTATGCTACTTTATTTTACTATGGTAAGTCATTAAAGTGTTATTTATTTTTCAACTATATAATGTGCTAATCTCATATAATGAATTACTACCCAATTTAAAGATAACACCTAATCTAAATTCATTAATACAATAGTTATAATTGTTTTATTGTAACATACTATTCCACTAAAAATGACCATCATAGAACATCAATGCTGTGCTTTTACTAAAATTTTCATTGATCTCAATTATTTAAAGAAAAAAATCTATCAGGCACTTATAAAAAAATATATAATTAGGGTGTCAAAATTTAACAAACTGAACAAGTCAATTTGAACTTCTCTTGCAATGCAAATGGAGCCACTTGAAATACCAAATTGTTCCCATACTAGTCGGCAATATAGCTATGACATTGTGTCTATTCATAACATGCATCAGATACACCTTCTGAAACTTTTTAAGCGGTTTTGAAAACGCTATTTCATTGCAAACTTTCGTCAATAAAGGATACATGTTGTTATACAACCGAAAGTGAAAGTACATTTTAAAAAAATGAATAAAGAGCGAAATTGTTGAAAACTTACGAAAATTTTAATTGATACTAACATAAGACCGTAAGACTGAACAAAATTATACTTAACTTTTAAATCATAACATGAAAGTTTACTTATAAAGCAAATTCTTCATTCATCCGCGGACTTCTTTGTGTCGTAGTCATAAATGCCTCCAAATGGAGGTGCGTGATGCGTCTAAGTATAGAGGTGACAATAACGTAGTGACGTCACCATTTATGTATAGAATGTGATACATCGGCTATCTCGGATTCCTCCGTAAGATAGGATTATGAAATAAATCGTCTGCTGATCCAGAGTGATGACGTTATTACAGGTAGCCACAATTGTTGACATTATTCAAAGATCTATTAAGGTATATGAATAGATCTTTGCATTATTATATCCATAGTAAACAAATATACGGCAAGTGTTTGGTTACTTCTCTAAACGGATTCAGTTTTTAATGCACACATGAAGCTTGTGGTTAATATATCATCTTTTGAATCCGTTGTCAAACGCATTATCTATAACGCACATGCAAGTACAAAGTAATTAGGTTATCGGACGTTCACAATTTTCGGACACTCCCTTTTAGGCCACAATTGTTATATTTTTCAATCCAAATTTTCGGACATATGAGATTTATTCCAAAATCAATTTCTTTTAACATTTTAATGGTTTATTTTAGAATGAAAATTTCCAAAATTCTGACATGTTGCACTCATCTGATGACATTGCTGTAGCTAAATGGTTATGGTGTCACAGTTTTCATCCCCTCTGTAGCAGTGTAGGAGCATTCTTTAGATTTCCCCAAAGACACCAAGTACTGGTTCTACCGGTGTCCAGTCATTACACCCCCTGGACGTTACACCCCTGGTCATTACACCCTCTAAGCCTGGACATTACACCCACCAAGATATTGATTAGATTAGAAATATGTAATCAACTTATGAACCACTAATTGGATTTGTCATGTAAGATGACACTGATGAGATTAATGGTTGCTCAAATTATTTAATTGAGCAGCCATCATTTAAAACATTAATTTTTATTTCACCAGAATGACTGTAACAATATGCATCTAAATAATAAATACTTTTTTTCAAGAATATACAGACAGAAAAAACTTGAAGAAATAAAAATAAAGATAAATAAAATAAATATTTAGAATAAACAAAACACAATCTTAATTCATATACATTTATTTTTATTTCACCATAATGTAATAATATGCATCTAAATCATAAATAATACAGACAGAAAAAACTTTGAAAACAAAATAAAATAATGATAAATACAATAATTATTTAGAATAAACAAAACACAATCTTAAATTTAAACATTTCTTTTTATTTCACCAAAATGTAATAATATGCATCTAAATCATTAATACTTTTTTTCAGGAATATACAGACAGAAATAACTTTGAAAATAAAATACAAATTATGATAGATTAAAAAAAAGTAAAATAATATTGCCAAGAAATCCCATTTCACTTTGAACAGTATATACACTTCCTGCTAGTGAGTTTTAACAATTCTAGACAATATCTATACTTTATATTCAGCCGCACGTACAACCTACTCACTAATCTCAAGAGTCCCGATGTAGTGAGCTCTTTGGCCTCATACTTACTCCAGGCATCAAAAATCTTCCGGTCACATTCCTTATACTGGTTTCTTTGCCGTCTGACAACACCATTATCAACCAGCTGGTCAATGTCCAACTCAGCCTCCAGTGCTTGTTTTCTGAGTGCAGGTACAAGTTTGTAGAATGTCAGTAATCTACCACCAGAAACGCCATTCAAACGTGTGTGAAATCCTTCCACATCGTTGTTGGTTCTGACGTGTAACCCGTATATACACCAACTCTGTATTAGGAAGGTCAAAGACTAAATCCAGGTTGAGTCAATGTAATTGACAAGTTTCCTCAGAGGTTCTGTGTTGGCACGCTGCGCGAGGTTCCTGAACAGAGGTTCGATCTGACTAGACGGCACAAATGGAAGCACAAGTAACTTGCGGACATAATCCCGCAGGTCCTTGCGCTCCATATATTGGATACTGCATACTGTTATATCAGGGTTGGCATATTGACCGGTTAAATACAAAGTAATTAAGTACTGGTCATTACTGAGTATTACTGATCAATACTGGTCGTTTGAAAATTATAGCATTTTAACATCACAAAAGAAGATTTTAATTAAATACGATATTAAATCAATCATTATTCTGTAATTGATACGTTTTTTTTAAAGTAATATATTGTAAAAAAAATCTATAAAAGCTATAAGAAATAATTCTTTATTATTTATGGAAACGGCCTCAAATACATAAAGACTAAGGCAATATCCTTATCTCAATGTAGCACATCTGTTACTTAAGTTTTATGACTATTGTAGTAACAATAGTATTTCACTTATCTATTGATATATCTATTTGATTAGCAGTGCATAAAATGCATGCAGTGTTATGTCTCTGATATTGACAATGAAGCAAATCTGCCCTTAGGCTATTTCATATCACTCAAACAAAAGGAGGTAACTTGCTATTAATTTAAAGCAAGTATTAATAAAGTAAAAATATCCTATATCTGTTGGTTTCCGTGAGTTTGTTAGATATTGAAATAGAAGTAACATATTGTCACTGTATGATATATGAAATTTTACTGCAGACTTCAAAGTTCATTAATAACAATATCATTAAACTTTAAAGTCAGAATTGATAATGAGGGATCATTGAAGAAATACTTTTTTATATTGAAACACAATTAACAGGAATCTGTCACTTACTGTAGCAATCAAAGCATGTTTTCACAGTTTATGGGAGGGCCCTAATAAGCTTAAACCAAGTTGGTGTTTCAATCACAAAGACACATGTCACACCTTTAACAAGCTGATAATCCTTTTGATAGATTAATTAAAAAACAATTCAAATTCTTTAAGATGTTTGTTTTACCTAAGATTAGGCAATTAAAGTGAGTTTCTGGACCTTTTTTATTTCGAATTATAATGATCCAAGTTTCTATGATTATATATTTATGAGATATGAAATAATACTGAATCCAAATACAGAGATATACTAGTCTAATGGAAACAACATATGATATTAGCACTAGGGGGCAAATGTGCACTTCTAAAATAAGAACTTTGGGGCAAATATCCAGATGCAAAATAAGCACTGGGGGGCTTATATCCTACCTGTCATTTCTACTGGGGGGCAATTGTCCAAATGTTCATTTTTTCATAGGGGGGGGGGGGGGGTTGTCCTGGGGGGCTTATGTCCTACAATCGTTTTAAATTATCAGTTACAAGACCATTTGATAACAACGGAAAATGCCCTAAGGTCCAAAATCGCATGATGTCATGGAGCTCAAATTATATAGATCTACAATGTTTATAATAGGAAGAAGAAAATGACTTACCGGTATCACCACATCTAACATGCTGCCATAATCCACAATTATCACATGAAACAGCAAAATCAGAACTATTAACACGCTTTTTTTTACAATTTGAATCAATACACCAAAATATTTGTTTTGGGGGCATTTTAACAGAGTAACAATGTATACCTATAGTATGATATTCTCTAAAATTGTTCTGGTATATATGGGGACAGTGAGTAAAAACAATTTGCATTTGTCTTATTAACTTTGTTACCTTTGATGTTTTGATTTTCTTTTGCCACGACATAAAGATGCAATATTCTTAAAAACTCATAAAATCAAACAACAACATCTTCAAATGAATTTTTATAATAATGGTGTGAACAAACTCCTTTAATTTTAGGTGTTATTATTACACTTTGATAATTAACAAATTATTTGAAAAGATCAAAGAACAATGTTTTTCACACCAAAAAATTGTTATTTCCTAATTAAAGGTGCCTTTTCACAGATTTTGGCATTTTTTAACTTATTCATTAAATGCTTTATATCGATAAATGTAAACATTGGATCGTAAAACTCCAGTAAAAAATCAAGAATAAAATTTAAAAAAGGAAAAGAACATTGCCCAGACCAGGTTTCGAACCAGTGACCCCTGGAGTCCTGCCAAAGTCCTGAAGTATAAACGCTTTAGCCTACTGAGCTATTCCGCCGAGCACACTTAGTTGACGTATTTTATATTTTATATAAGCAATCTTCGTAGTTTCACAGAATTTAACGACAAAAACAGAACTCTCCAAATTATTCAATCGTTTCGCGTTGCAACGCTTTATAATTTTTAAGTTTTAAAATCGTCAAAAGATGCATATAATGGCTATATTAGACCATGGTAAATGTTCAGTATTACTGTTTCCTCACAAATATCATAACTAAAACGAAAATTTGCGAATCTGAAACAACTTTTTTTTCAATTTTGTCAATTTACCAAAGCGTGAAAAGATCCCTTTAACACTGCACATCAATAAGACAGACAAACAAACAATAAAAAACACTTTGACAGACCCCCATTGGACACAAATTAAAGCAGAAACATCATTAATCAAGTGAAGTGTGCCCCATGGTAGGTGTGATCACACCTTAGTAACCTAATCAATTATGTTTACACCTTGGTGGGTGTAATGTCCAGGCTTAGAGGGTGTAATGACTAGGGGTGTAACGTCCAGGGGGTGTAACGACTGGAAATCGTTCTACCCAAGGCTGAAGAATCCTTGCATAGTCAACGTGTGTCGATACTCAAGAGAAGCCCTTTACTTGGTGGGAAAGAAAAAGAAGAAATTGAGATCATTTGCTTTTAAATTACAGCCAGGTTAAGGTCGTAAAACCTGGCAGACAAAAGCCTTAAGGCTATGGGCCATTTATTGCCTAAATAATCATGTATACCCGTAATATTTTATGGTTTTACCCAACAGCTTCAAGTAAAACATATGAACAAGTTATTTTTACTATATATATGGAATGGTATTTTTAAAGCACATGCAGGCTTTCTACTGGTCCCTACTTTTCCTACTTTTACCTACTTTTTATGCTCCCGAAAATATATAATTGCCAGTTTGTCCTTCCTTCCTTCATTACTTCCATACTTCCTTCCGTCACACTTTTGTTACAGTTTCTCATAGCACCTTCAATACTTTACCGATCTTTTTCATATTTGGCATCTAGGTACCTTGCATGGACCTCTACCTTTTGATGAGGTTTGAGGTCACTGGGGTCAAGGTCACCAAGGCTAATAATAGATTTTTCCATCACACTTGTTACAGTTTCTCATAGCACCTTCAATACTTAACCGATCTCTTTCATATTGGGCATGTAGGTACCCTGCATGGACCTCTACCTTTTGATGAGGTTTGGGGTCAAGGTCAAGGTCACTGAGGCTAATAATAGATTTTTACGTCATGCTTTTTTTTTACAGTTTCTCATAGCACCTTCAATACTTTACCGATCTCTTTCATATTTGGCATGTAGGTACCTTGCATGGACCTCTGCCTTTTGATGAGGTTTGAGGTCACTGGGGTCAAGGTCAAGGCTACTGAGGCTAATAATAGATGTTTCCATCATGCTTTTGTTACAGTTTCTCAAAGCACCTTCAATACTTAACTGATCTCTTTCATATTTGGCATGTAGGTACCTTGCATGGACCTCTACCTTTTATTGAGGTTTGAGGTCACTGGGCTAAATGTCACCAAGGCTTTTAATTTATTTTCCGTCATGCTGTTGTAACAGTTTCTCATAGCACCTTCAATACTTTACCGTTCTCTTTCATATTTGGCATGTAGGTTCATTGCATGGGCCTCTACCTTTTGATGAGGTTTGAGGTCACTGGGGTCAAGGTCATGAAGGCTAATAAAATATTTTTTTAGGTGGTTATTAACACATAGATTGACAAAGTGTATCATCAGGGAGAATCCATCAGTTTCACTGATATTCTTGTTTTTCTTAACCCTACTTTTCCCTACTTTAAAAAAATAGCCCTATTATCCCTACTTTTTCATTTTGCAAGTAAAATAAATTAAATGTAAAATGAAGGCTTACATGATTTTTCTTTAGATATTTTGCAGAATTCCCATTCATTATGAATCTTTTGTAATGAGTACCGTTCAGATGTGTTTGGGGGATCACCTTGTGATGTCCATCCTTGAAAGCACCATGGTTCCTTGGCTAGTTAGTACAGACATACTGGTCTTTAGGTAAGATAATATCTGCTTACACTGTGAAAATACATGTATGTTCTATTTAATCATAACATATGTGCTTATTGAAATAGAGTTGACAGATATGCACGTTTCATCTAGACTTTATACTGCCAAGTTTCTTTTTTGTTCCCAATGATGCTACTAGCAGAGGGAACCTACAAATGCCATGCTGTGTTTAAAACCTTATGGGTTAAATTCGTTATTGCAGATGCTGCTTTCCTTTCTTACAAAATACATTTAAGTTAATATGTAAAGCTTGCTTTTCCTAACTGTCATATTAATCATAAATAATTTTGTATGACCCCACAAAAAAGGGATGGGGTGATTTGCCATTGTTTGTCGGTCCGTCCATCTGGCTGTCCATAGTTTGTGTCGCGCAGAACTCAAAAGTTTAACTGCTAGAGCCATCTATCTGTGAATAGATGTCAGCATGTGAACTTGCATACCTGAGTATTTTGATGCAAGTGTATCAGATATCTATGGAGTTATGGCCCCTAATTTAGCAAATGATAGGAATCTTTGTGACAGAGCCATATTGTGGGGGCATTGTGTCCTATGGACACGCATCTACTTTAAAATTAATAAATTGATTGGAATTTGATTAGCACCGTGGCATTTGTAGTTTGATATAAGACACAGCTTGACCAACTGCTTTGACCAGCCTTGATTTGCTTTGTGTCAATACTATGTTGCAGCAGTGACAAACTAACAACTTAGATCCATACTACCGGTATGTCCATTTTTGTACCATAATTAGTCAATTAGAAGATCAATGTTGGTATTCATCCAGTATGTTTCTTATTGAGTTAATTAGCGAACAAGTGATCTAGCTATTAATAGCAAAAATATCAACTTGTGACCAAATATTGTTGACATCTGTACACTAGCATCTTGTAGCTTATCTGCTTGTGCATGTTTATTTAGCTAACTGTCTTTACAGGTATTAGATGTATTAGTTCTCCTGCATGCTAGTCAATACGAACCAGCCATAATGCCACATGGAAAAAACAAATTATACGCTTCCTGGCTTGGGAAAACTGACTGAAATGGACATCAACTAAATACTTGGTGTGAAAAGGACTCTGACTTTGCTGGTTACTGTGTTCTTTGTAAGAAAACTATACAGTGTGGAAATACTGATGCAACACAAATACTGAACAATGCCCAGGGCCAGAAACACAAAGATGCTAACAAGTTTCGGAAAAGCAACACTCAGATGTTTTTTCAAGACTTAGTGCCACATGACAAACCATCCACATCACAGGGAGGTGGAGATGCTGTATCTGGACTATCAAAACAGATCTCATTGTTGTCCAAATCGCAGAAAGACCAAGTGATGACAACTGAGATACTTTGGGCCATGAAAGTTGCAAAAGATGGGTTTACATTTAGTTCATGTGATGGCACACCAGAACTTTTGTTGCAATGTTTCCAGGGCCAATAGGGTGAAAAGTTTAAAATATCTGAAAAGGAAAAGGAAGTTAAGAAGAATGAGGCAGGCCTACAGGAAGATATGCATGCAGCAAACAACCTGTTCAGGGGGGCTAATGACAGGCATACATCTGCAATCAAAAAGAAAGAATTCAAGGAGATAGATATTGCCCATGCATTACTTGATGTTGCCAGGACCCAAATAAATAAAGCCACAAATGCCTTGGAGGCATGTAAAAGCCAGAGAAATGAGATTGAACGCAAAAAGAACAAATTCATTGCCAGTTTTTCTCAAAAAGGGAAAAGCAGTTTCTCAGGCAAATAATATGGTTCATGTAGATATTGTAGGCCTATAACTAACTGAGAATATTACTTAAATGTTTGGCTAGTGTATTGAAGCGTGCATATCCTATCCCACCTCATTTGTATTGTAGATTCGTTTTTATGTACATTAAATGCTGAGCTTGTGTTTTTTTTTTGTATACTCATGCTTATGTAGTGGTTTTTATGTACATTAAATGCTGAGCTTGTGTTTTTTTTGTATACTCATGCTTATGTAGTATCTGTTTAGCTCTTACACTTAGTTACATGTATGCTTTGAAACTAATTTACCTTAACCCTTTACTCCATGTATACTCATTTTAACACCTTAACAAACGGAATAGACCTTAGTCTCTGTTTGCTTTTACAATTATAATAAAAATATAATTCTTCACTATTGCATGTGGTGAGAAAATTCTTTGTTTTAGTACTAGTGCAAGAATACTTATATATTCATAGTGGGTGAAGTTTGGTACATATTCATGGAGAAAAGGATTAATACAAAGGGCTTTTGTACTTTGCTTTATAAGATTAACAGTGTATGTTTTGAATGTCATGTTCATTATTGTATTCCATTGTGTACATTGATGTTCAACGTTAAATAAAAATTTCAGGTGCCTGTATTTCAAAGATGGGCAGAACAAGGCATTCTCACAGCATCAGATGGACTAGGCTATGTATCAATTTAACAGTAATTCCGGCTGAAAAATGGTAATAATTTTCTTATTTAGCCCTACTTTTTAACAGTAAAAATCCCTACTTTGCCCTACTTTTTGCTAAAATCTTGCCCTACTTTTGCCCTAGTTTTTTGTGGAGAGGTTATAGAAAGCCTGCATGTGCAATTATTTCTTAAAACAAGTGACACTCAATTGGTCATTGTCGGCTCGGGTACTACTTATAATGTCTGTGGTACTCTTGAGTATACTTCAATGTACCCAGAGTAGGGAACATATACTAACTTGTAACCAGTCAATTTAGATTGCGCCAGAGTTTTATTCTGCGCCAGAGTTTTATTCCTGCCCAAAATATGATGTGGTAAAATGCACGAAAAAAACTCTTCGAACAAAACCCGCCTCGACACGCTTTTTTGACTGAGTAGGAGTTTGGATAATATTGAGGTAATTTAACAGAATATTGACATAAATCTTAATATAATTAGTTTGAAAAAATAGCCGACAACGACCAATTAAGTGTTAGAATTCCTGGGACCTTTTCAGTATATTTTCCGTAGTCAGGGAACATTTAAGAATATTTAAAGAGTACCCGGGGTAAAATTTCGAGGGCCTTTAGGTTTTGTCTCTAAATTTTCTAAAAACTCGGAGGTATAACGGTACATTGAATATATTTTTTCAAAATTGCTGACCAGTTTTATGTGTAATATTGCCATTTAAATGATGCTGGAGTGGTAATCTAAAGCCATCATTAGCCTAAAAATGTTTCAATCAAAAAACATATTTTTGTTTCAGCAATCACACTATAGCTTGATTGGTCATTGTCAGCTCCGGTACTACTTCAATGTACCCCGGGTACAATTTAAGTATACTTAAATGTGCACCGGGTACGGAAAAGATGCTAACATTTACCCGGCCAATATAGACTGTACCCAAGTTTTATTCCGGCCTAAAATGGATGTTGTAAAGCGTGCAAGGGAATACAAAAAAAATCCCATTGAATATAACCTGCCTATATAAAACATCCAATTGAGTAGGAGTTTTGATAATATAGAGGCCATTTTTCAGAATATTGACATAAATATAAACACAAAAAATTGAAAAAATTGCGGACGACAAATTTAGCATAAGAATTCCTGGGTACTTTCAGTATGTTTTCTGTACCCGGGGTACAGTTAAGTATTCTTAAGAGTACCTGGGGTACATTTAAGTATTGTACCCGAGCCGACAATGACCAATGGAGCCATGCTATATATCAAAAATACATCTCCATATATGCATGAAAGGGAGTTGTTCAAAGATTGTCAAAATGACAATTATCCATCTATTTTACTTTGTCTTGATTAAACGTGGTCAGTATGCTGTACTTCATACAATCAAGACCATGACTGAATTTCGGTAAAGTGTGAGCAAAAAATGGGTCAAATGCCTTTGCAATTAGTTTATCATACATTATGAAACATCTTCAGTGGTTTACAATCTGTAACATACAACATGGTGTAATTGCTTTTTTGGACTGTGTTGTATTTAACACACAGAGGTGCCTGTATTTGTCACTATCAAGGCATGTAATTTATTATCCCCCGCCAGAGGCGGAGGGATATTGTTTTGGCGTTGTCCGTCCGTCCGTCCGGCTGTCCGTCCTTCCGGCACTTTTGTGTCCGTAGCCATATCTTGGAAGTGCTGTGGCGGATTTCATTGAAACTTGGTATGAGTATATATGTGCATAAGAGGATGATGCACGCCAAATGGCATTGTACACCATCTGTTAAAAAAAGAGTTATGGCCCGTTATATCTTGAAAAAATGCTTTTTACTATAGGCACTTTTGTGTCCGGAGCCATATCTTGGAAGTGCTTTGGCGGATTTCATTTAAACTTGGTATGAGTATATATATGCATAAGAGGATGATGCACGCCAAATGCCATTGTACACCATCTGTTAAAAACAGAGTTATGGCCCTTTGTATTTTGAAAAAATGCTTTTTACTATAGGTACTTTTGTGTCCGGAGCCACATCTTGGAAGTGCTTTGGCGGATTTCATATAAACTTGGTATGAGTATATATCCCACGCCATAGGCGGAGGGATATTGTTTTGGCATTGTCCGGCTGTCCGTCCGGCTGTCTGTCCCTCCGTCACTTTTGTGTCCGGAGCCATATCTTGGAAGTACTTTGGCGTATTTCATTGAAACTTCATATGAGTATAAATATGCATAAGAGGATGATTCACACCAAATGGCATTGTACACCAACTGTTAAAACCAGAGTTATGGCCCTTTGTATCTTGAAAAAATCAGTCAGTTTGTTCATCCGTCCGATTTGCACCCATCCTCAAACAAAGCATATGTTGCGGGGGATATCAATTCTACGAATTTGCTTGTTTTTTAGAGAAATGATGTCATTGGGCTACATTCCTGATGCAAAGATTGAACCCTGCATGTTGGAACTTTCAGAGATTTAGCCACTGTGGCTTCCAAGCTAGACAGCTTTGATGGCGTGTGTATGAATTCAATTTCTGACTATAACTTTTCTGCTCAAAAGGCAGAAATAATCGATTATCTTTTTACGGTCTTTTGATTGAGACTTTGCTGGTAAAAACAGCTCGAACAATTACCAAAGTTGTTCAGGGAGCTACATCCTCTGTGCCTTTCTTGGGATTGAAAAATGCAGTAAAGGAAAATGTTCTCAGATGCGACACTTCCTGATTCTATTAAATACTTGTTGGAGGTCACTACTATGAAAGAAAAATCAAATGCGGGTATTCATCTAAGAGCAGGCTTGCCTTTCCCAAAGCAAAATGTCTTCAACTCGGAGCTAAGTAACTTCGTAGCGCCATTATTGAATGAAGACAATCATACAAGTTCTGGAGATGTCCTACAATCAGCTGAAAATGGTAGTTCGGTAAAAGATGGCATATCTCAGCAATATTCAAAACATACTGACAAGAATTGTTTATCAGACAACAGCATGTGTGCTGTAGACCAAAGCAGCTCTCATTCAGTTCTGAACCACAATACATGTATTGATAACACTTTGGGAGCATCAAGTTTTTCTGGTGAATTTGGTGATGTGCCGGCTGATTTTGATTTCTTTCATTCCCCAAAGGACAATGGGAAGAAGATTAGAAATTTGTTGCCACCTTGTAGGATCTGTGGAGATCAGGCATCTGGTTTTCATTATGGAGCTAACACTTGTGAGGCATGCAAGGTTGGTGAATTTTTCAAAGACTGCAATACATTTATTCTTAGTGTTTAAAAAAATAACATTCATATGTAATCAAAATGTTTGTTTTTCTGTCCAACAGTAATTTTTTTCACTACTGCCTGTCTTCTACACGTAAGTTAAAATCTACACCGCATACAATGATATTCTGTAGTAATTTATCAGAATAAAATTATATGTGCTGAAATACTTATGAAGTAAATGTGGACTTAAAGCACAGCTTTATTAGCCAGCCCTCTTGCAGAAATATGGTTATAGAAGTCATGATGGTATAGTGTTTGTGAATTTATGTGTGTGTGGGTCCGAACTTGTCCAGACTGTAACTTTGTCATTTGTAGTGTAATTTAAAAAAATTAACTTACCAAAAATAATGATCAAGGTGTGGCATTATATCGGTTCATTAATGTATGAAAAAGGTCATACTTAGGGATCAAAGTTCAAATTTGGATCAATAAATTTATGAAAAAAAGTAATACTGAGGGATCGAAATTCAAATTTGGATGAATAGCAGCTTGTCCAGACAGTTAATTTGTATTTTATCATACTGTGTTAAAGTAACAAAACATGACCACCATTTGGAGACAGCGTTTCTTGTGTAAAACCTGTCTCCCTGTCCGAAAGGTAAAGGTCAATCTTTGTCATTCATCATGCATTTTTGAAATAATGTAACCACAAATAACCACCATAAGAAGAAAGCACCTTTTGGGTAACAACCATATACACTTAAAAGAGATGAAATAATAAAACAGCTACTGTGGATTTTTATGCCCCCAAAGGGTGGCATTTAGTTTTTGAACTGTCCGTCCGTCAAACTGTCTGTCCGTCCGAAAACTTAAACATTGGTTATAAATTTTGCATTATTGAACATAGCAACTTGCTATTTGGCATGCATATGTATCTCATGGAGCCGTACATTTTGAGTGGTGAAAGGTCAAGGTCATTTTTCAAGGTCAAAGGTAAAATATATGGACATCAGTCCATCCGTCCGAAAACTTTAACATTGGTCATAATTTTTGTAATATTGAACATAGCAACTTGAATATTTGGCATGCATGTGTATCTCATCGGAGCTGCACATTTTGAGTGGTGAAAGGTCAAGGTCATCCTTCAAGGTCAAAGGTCAAATATATGGCGTCTGTCCGTCCGAAAACTTTAACATTGGTCATAACTTTTGCAATATTAAAGATAGCAACTTGATATTTGGCATGCATGTGTATCTAGATCTGCACATTTTGAGTGGTGAAAGGTCAATTTCAAGGTCATCTTTTAAGGTCTAAATGTCAAATATATGGCTTTAAAGCGGCGCAGGAGGGGGCATTGTGTTTCTGACATACACATCTCCTGTTCTTTTTAGCTCACCTGAGCACAACGTACTCATGGTGAGCTTTTGTGATCGCCTTTTGTCCATTGTCTGTTGTCTGTTGTGCGTCTTCAACATTTGCCTTGTTAACTCTCTAGAGGCCACATTTATCGTCCACTCTTCATGAAATTTGGTCAGAAGATTGGTCTCAATGATATCTTGGATGAGTTCGAAAATGGTAACGTTTGCTTGAAAAACATGACTGCAAAGGGGCGGGGCATTTTTCCTTATATGCTTTAGTAAAATCTTGTTAACACTCTAGAGGCCACATTTATTGTCTGATCTTCATGAAACTTGGTCAGAAAATTCATCCCAATAATATCTTGGACGAGTTCGAAAATGATGCCGGTTGGTTGAAAAACATGGTCGCCAGGGGGCGGGTAATTTTTCCTTATATGGCTTTATATATTGTTAAACCTTATTAACACTCTAGAGGCTAAATTTATTTTCCAATCTTAATGAAACTAGCTCAGAAGATTTGTCCCAACGATATCTTGGATGACTTTAAAAATGGTAACTTTTGCTTGAAAAACATGGCTGCCAAGGGGTGGGCATTTTTCCTTATATGGCTATCAGTGTCCGAAAACATTCTTATTTTTCAGGTAGCCCACTGGGCTACCAGTAAAAATATTTGATAGCCCATAAAATTTACTTTCAAAATGATAAGAGGCAAGTTTTCATCTTTATTATACCCCCTTTCTAAGAAAAAGGGGGTATATAGTTTTCGCACTGTCCGTCAGTCTGTCTGTCTGTCAGTCTGTCAGTCTGTCACACCTAGTGTCCGCTCTCTAATTCAAATAGTTTTTCATCCGATCTTTACCAAACTTGGTCAGAAGTTGTATCTAGACAATATCTAGGTCAAGTTCGAATATGGTTCATGCCGGGTCAAAAACTAGGTCACAGGGTCACTTAGTGCATTTCAAGGATTTAGCATGGTGTCCGCTCTCTAATTGATGTAGTTTTCATCTGATCTTTACCAAACTTGGTCAGAAGTTGTATCAAGACAATATCTAGGTCAAGTTTAAATAAGGGTCATGTTGGGTCAAAAACTAGGTCACGGGGTCACTTAGTGCATTTCAAGGATTTAGCATGGTGTCCGCTCTCTAGTTTATGTGGTTTTCTGATTTATTTTGATATTCTAAGACATTTTTATGCCCTCGAAGGAGGGCATATAGTGGTCAGACTGTCCATCTGTCTGTCCGTCACACTTTGCGTTTAGATTTCAAAAAATGCTCATTACTTCTATGTCGCTTCAGATAGCAATTTCATATTTAGCATGCATGTGTATATGGACAAGGCCTTTCCATACGCACATACATGTGCACATTAATCCAAATCAAATAGCTCATAAATCCAATCACTCAATATTAATCAAGTCACATATCGCATTTCGTATTCAAAACTAATTAAATACATTATAATAAAAGATAAACAATCGGTGCCTCTTTTATACAACTCAATCAATGAATTAAAACACTATTTGTCTCAATTGAATTTAAAATTACCTTAACAGTCACTCATTTCATCCAATCATTAACCCACAATGCAAACTAATTAGCAGGTGTTAACCGCGTTCACACCAGTATAATAAATATTCATGTCTGGTTTCGTTACCGTTTTGTATATGGATATGTCTTTGGTTATCTTTTAGATTTCTTTAATATTCGGCGTCCTTGTATATTTAAGACATCAAACACGTTGTCGCGATTACTTATTGTTGAGGTTAACAAAGAATTCCAAAATGTGAAATGAAGTTGCATCACGTGTGCAAACTATCCAATGGGCTCTCATTATATTATTAGCAGGCGACAAATGTTGATTTTGATTGGATGATTAAAATACACTGTTACTGTTTACAATTGACATTACCGCTAGTGATGAATGACTGATGAGATAATTGATGGCACTTTGTTATCGGATTATAAGCAATACACAGTGCACAAACACAAGGTCAGCGTGTTTATTCTACGTATGTCTGTCATTGTCTGTGGGCGTGAGCGGAAAAATTTCAGTAGCCCGATGAAAAAATTCGGTAGCCTCCGGGCTCTGGATTTGTCAGACACTGGGCTATAGTAAACTCTTGTTAACACTGTAGAGGCCACATTTATTGTCCAATCTTCATGAAACTTGGTCAGAAGATTCATCCCAATAATATCTTGGACGAGTTCGAAAATGATGCCGATTGGTTGAAAAACATGGCCGCCAGGGGGCGGGGCATTTTTTCTTATATAGCTTAAGTAAAACCTTGTTTACAGTGAGGCCAGAAGATTTGTCCCAGTGATATATTGGATAAGTTGGAAAATTGTTTTGGTTTCTTTAAAAACATGGCCACCAGGGGCGGGGCATTTTTCCTTATAAGGCTATATATGGCTTTTGTAAAACCTTGTTAACACTGTAGAGGCCACATTTATTTCCAATCTTCATGAAATATAGTCAGAAGATTTGTCTTTTTTATATATCTTGGACAAGTACGAAAATGATTACGTTTGCTTGAAAAACATGGCTGCAAAGGGGCGGGGCATTTTTCCTTATATGGCTATAGTAAAATCTTGTTAACACTCTAGAGGCCACATTTACTGTCCAATCCTCATGAAACTTGGTTAGAAGATACATCCCAATAATATCTTGAATGAGTTTACAAATGATGCCGGATGGTTGAAAAACATGGCTGCCAGGGGGCGGGGCATTTTTCCTTATATGGCTATAGTAAAACCTTGTTAACACTCTAAAGGCCACATTTATTTTCCCATCTTCATGAAATTTGGTCAGAAGATTTGTTCTAAAAATATCTTGTTATCTCAGGTGAGCGACTTTGGGCCTTTCAGGCCCTCTTGTTTTATTCATCATTCAAATGGAAAGTAACTACCCACAAATGAGCATCATGAGGAGAATTCATATTGCATATTACATCTGTGTCGCTAGCTCAAGGTCAAATAAAGATATTAAATTTGGCAGTTTGTCCTGTAACATAAGTGTCCATCATCAGGGTTGCCACTAAACTTGAAAAGTCACGGAAATTTGATTTTTTTTCAAGGTCCATGAAAAGTCAGGGAATTAAAAAAAATGGTCAGTGAAAAAATGAAATTTCAGAAAAGTCAGTGAAAAGTCAGGGAAAAATGAAATTTTGGGTCAATGCAGAAGTTATTTAGTGGCTATGGCAGTCTTCAGTTATCATTTGTTTTAGTAGATTCAACAGTATATGTTTTATTTGAAATATTTTGACTATTTTTATGTACATAACACATTAACATGTGTAAAGCATGTTCAAAAATGTTTATTTATCTATTTTACTTAAGTGGGGGACATATTGTTTTTGCCCTGTCTGTAGGTTGGTTGGTTTGTTTGTTTGTTTATTTGTTTGCTCCAACTTATACATTTTGCCATAACTTTTGCAATATTGAAGATAGCAACTTGATATTTGGCATGCATTTGTACATGTATCTCATGGAGCTGCACATTTTGAGTGGTGAAAGGTCAGGGTCATCCTTCAAGGTCAAAGGTCAAATATATAGCTTCAAAGCGGCTCAGTAGGGGACATAGTGTTTCTGACAAAAACATTTCTTGTTTTATCTTTGATTAATTTTTTGTATCATTGAATGCTGAAAGGCTTTGCAACTTGCCCCCAGAGCTGATTCATTTGATGACAGCATGAAGGAGCTATACTCACTTTGCTTATTTATTTCAGTTATCAAGAAGACCTGCTTCTGCTCCTAACTGCATGATTTTCATGTTTTAACCTACTATATATCACAGATCACGTATTGATTTTCTCTTCTAATTTCAGATTCAATATAATGTACACATAGATAGTCTAGACAGACATATTACCAGCATGAGTAAACATACATTATTTACTGATTGTTGGCTCAAAGACCCTGAGTTTTCATCATGGGTTGGCAAAAACTCGAAAAAATGAAAACAAAGCATGCTGTCTTATATGTGCTGGTGGTTCCTTTACGCAAGGAAACATGGGAAAACAAGCTACTACTGTACATAAATTCCATAACTAACATCACATGTATCTACCTATAGAAGTATTTTTTGTTTATAGATTTTGAGACATTATCATTTTATGTGGTGGTTGGACATGCATAACTTTTTTATCTTTGGTTATGTGGTATTTACCATATATCCTTGTGTCATGCATAGTTTAGTGTACAAGTAGTACTACTTTGTTATTTGTTAAATATTTTATAATAAATAATAAAATAAACATTAAATGGGTGGATTTGGTCGGCTGTATGGGGAGGAGGAGGCTGAATATGTCCTGAAATTAGTCAGTGAAAACCAAGATTTGGTCAGGGAAAAGTCAGTGAAAAGTCAGGGAATTTTATTTCATCAGGTTGGTGGCAACCCTGAATATATGCTATTTTAAAATTCTTTACAACAAATGCTTCCAGAATGGTGTGTCATTTGTATCAACTGTCTCCCTACCTAAAGTCAATGTCAAGCATAAAGATCATTAGTCAACTTTTTCATGAAAACTGATTGCCTAGACTGTAACTTCATCTTTTGTGCAATTTCAAATACATTTACCCAACAGGTTAACTATGTGGATAAGCTGTGTAACACCTTGTTCAAAGGTTTCACAATAGGCCAAGAACAAACATGTGCATTGTTCAGCATGTTTAATAATTAAAAGCATTATTGATGATTGGCTTGAAATGTTGCTTATATCAAGTTGTATAAAAAAAAATTTTGGACTCAAGCTTATTTCTAAGAATGCTTAAATGACAAAAATTGAGTCAGAATATAAAAAAAATAATGTAAAAAACATTAAAAAAATTCCTCTGTGTAATACGCTTTTTCAGGGCTTTTTCAGACGCAGTTTAAAGAAGAACACCATAAAGTATAGTTGTTTAGGAATTAACAATTGTACCATACAAAAAGGCAGAAGAAATAACTGCACTAAGTGTCGATATAAGAAATGCATTGAGATTGGGATGTCAAAAGAAGGTAAGTTTAGTAACATATTTCAGTACATTTACATTTGTTATATGTTTTTGTGCCATTAAATACTGTGTTTTTTATTTCATTTTTGCTTTCTTGTTTAAAAAAAAAACAAACATATATTTTGCATTTGTCAAGTGTAAATTGTTAATATGTATATGATATATATTTATATATGATGTATGAAAGAAACTCTTAACTGCAACAATTGTTCTCTTGCAACCATATACTACACTCTAACCTGCAATCATGTCCCTTTTGTATTATGAATATTCAGTTGAACATTTGCATCTCTGTGACTACTGATATCAATTGAATTTTCATGCATGACTTAGATGTCATTAGATGAGGTTGCTGACCAAGAGTCATAATTCTGACAGAATATTTACCAGAATTAAGCTCTCTTGGCTATCTATCTCTACAGTTTGATCTATAATACTTACTTATTTGTTGCCATTTAGTTTATGGTTGCCGTTTGGTGCAACAAATCATTTCTCTGTATTAAATTGAAAATATGTACATATGTTCTGACCTTCAATTAAGGAGAATTATGCTTTCTTATATCGCTATATCTAATACACAAACTGAAATCGAACTTGAAATGTGTTTTCAGGTTCAGAATGAACAGTAACAGCTTAATACATTCTACCAGCCTGTTAAAAGAATTGTATCCCTTTTTGTACAAGTATTAACAAAATAATGTGACTGTTTACTCCCATTTGCTTCCAGGTTGGAATTCAGATTACCCGTTGCTTGCACATTTATGTACGTTGTATCTCTGTAACTACAGTTGTTGTCTCAATCATCAGATAAGGTCATTTACCAAGGTCAATAACGTTGATCTCAAAGTAGCAGTTTGGTTGAGGTTTTCATGCAACGACTTCATATCTCTGTATCAGCTACAGCTTTTCAACTGATGAGGCCCAATAATCATTACAAGCTATTAAGCAGAATTATGCACCTTACAATACATATAGGTTATGGGTGACACTTACTGCTACCTCATAAGAAATTACGTCGAAACAGAGTTAATATTTAAAGTCCATGAAAGAAAATGAACTGGTTCAAATCAGAGTAATAATTTAGCAAATTGTATTTTGACATATCTTCTTGAACTTCACACAATGTTACCTTTTCAACTGCTACAGATATTAAACACATATGACTTTGGTGTCTTTTTGTCATGTAACTGTCACAAAATCAACATTGTCCTATTACATTGGAAAAATAGTTGAGAGCGTGGTCTTCGGTCAACGCCTATTTATTTGTACTATATTGACTACAATGGAGAAAAGATATAATTTAAATATAATATTTCAGCAATCAAAACTGGACGTTACACACATGAGAAAAGGACCAAAGACACGGTCGAGATAAAGCTTCTACAGGGAGACAATCTGCTCGCCAACTTGAGTTCTAAGCCACCAAAGAAATCACAAAAAATGGCGCCTATTAGCACCAAAAGCTTTGAACTTCTGCAGACCATCTACACTGCACACAAGCACGTGTTCATACTTTGGCATCAGATGCTCGATGATGATTTTTACCCGGAGACTAACCTTCAGTATGCAGTAAGATTTGGATTACACTGCAGTTTTTATTTCCCATTACTTATGAAGTTTTTGGCAAATTTGCTATTTGTAGGAAGTAGAGATGGTAACACTGGGTCCCCATGTGCATCTGTATAGAATAGACTCAAAGTTGTCTGGCCAAGTTATCCTACACTTTTCAGCATTCAAACGTGCATTCTTTGTTTCTTACAAAATGAAGTGTTGCATGTGAAAATGTGTGTTATCAAGTCTTAAAAATTTGTATAAGTTATGCTCCTTTTTTATGCCCCCCTTCGAAGAAGAGGGGGTATATTGCTTTGCACATGTCGGTCTGTCGGTCGGTCCGTCCACCAGGTGGTTTCCGGATGATAACTCAAGAACGCTTTGGCCTAGGATCATGATACTTCATAGGTACATTGATCATGACTCACAGATGACCCCTATTGATTTTGAGGTCACTAGGTCAAAGGTCAAGGTGACCCGAAATAGTAAAATGGTTTCCGGATTATAACTCAAGAAAGCTTAGGCCTAGGATCATAAAACTTGATAGGTAGATTGATCATGACTTGCAGATAACCCCTATTGATTTTCAGGTCACTAGGTCAAAGGTCAAGGTCACAGTGACCCGAAATAGTAAAATGGTTTCCGGATGATAACTAAAGAACGCTTATGCCTAGTATCATGAAACTTCGTAGGTAGATTGATAATGGCTGACAGATGACCCCTATTGATTTTCAGGTCACTAGGTCAAAGGTCAAGGTCATGGTGACCCGAAATAGTAAAATGGTTTCCGGATGATTACTCAAGAACGCTTATGCCTAGAATCATTAAACTTGATAGGTAGATTGATCATGACTCGCAGTTGACCCCTATTGATTTTCAGGTCACTATCAAAGGTCAAGGTCACGGTGACCTGAAATAGTAAAATGGTTTCTGGATGATAACTCAAGATCGCTAATGGCTACGATCATGAAACTTCATAGGTACATTGATCATGACTTGCAGATGACCCCTATTGATTTTGAGGTCACTAGGTCAAAGGTCAAGGTCATGGTGACCCGAAATAGTAAAATGGTTTCCGGATGATAACTCAAGAACACTTATTCCTAGGATCATGAAACTTCATAGGTACATCGATCATGACTCGCAGATGACCCCTATCGATTTTGAGGTCACTAGGTCAAAGGTCAAGTTCACGGTGATCCGAAATAGTAAAATGGTTTCCGGATGATAACTGAAGAACCCTTATTCCTAGGATCATGAAACTTGATAGGTAGATTGATCATGACTCGCAGATGACCCCTATTGTTTTCAGGTCACTAGGTCAAAGGTCAAGGTCACGGTGACCCGAAATAGTACAATGGTTTCCGAATGATAACTCAAGAACGCTTATGGCTAGGATCATCAAACTTCATAGGTACATTGATCATGACTGGCAGATGACCCCTATCGATTTTCAGGTCACTAGGTCAAAGGTCAAGGTCACAGTGACAAAAAACATATTCACACAATGGCTGTCACTACAACGGAGAGCCCATATGGGGGGCATGCATGTTTTACAAACAGCCCTTGTTATTTTAGAATTTTTAATTATGAACGTTACAATTTAATAATTAAATTCTGTATCGGGGGGGGGGGTAATATGTATTTTGCACCTCTACAAAAAAAAGAAAATAAAAACACCTGAATTACTTACTTCTTAAACATAGCGTGTAAGTTATTGCTTGCCACATACAATTTAAGGAAAATTATGAGAAGAAAAAGGCACAGGAGAATGAGAATGACAAAGTTAGGAAAAGTCCTAGCAAGACAGACACAGATAGCTTATACAAAAGTGAGCACTCTGAAGTGGGGGAAGAGGTCAAATGTCACGATGGCCGGTCAAAGTTGAACAGGGACCTGTTACGTTCGCTGGTTATGAATCACATCGAGACGGCTATATACGCGTTTGTGAAGTTTGCCAAGATGCTACCGGGTTTTACGGGACTCTCATTAAACGATCAGGCCTGCCTTGTGAAAAGTAAGTCTTACTCCTGAATGCTGTAAAAATCATTGACTTTTGGCTGCATAAAATTTCATGATTTTAATATAATAAGCTTTTTGTAGACAAGTTAATTTGTGGATATCTGTTGATGTTTTTAAAGTGGAATTTGCATACATCATTTTCCGATGTGTTTGTGTGTCATCTGCCATTTTCTAATGTGTTTGTGTTATACTCATCTGCCATTTTATAATGTGTTTTTGTTATTATTTATATTGATCTTCCATTTTCCGATGTAGTTGTGCTATATTCGTCTGCCATTTTCTGATGTGTTTGTGTTATATTCGTCTGCCATTTTCCAATGTGTGTGTGTTATATTCGTCTGCCATTTTCTGATGTGTTTGTGTTATATTAGTCTGCCATTTTCCGATGTGTTTCAGGGAATAATCTAGAATTTACTATCTATGGGTCCCTGAACTCGCAGATTTTAGACCAATGTGTCCCATGCAAAAATTAATGAGTCCACCTTAAAAAAGAACGGGTCCCAAATTTTAAAAGATACCTAGTAGTGAAGAAAATGAGTCTAAATGACACTAGCACAATAACTATATTTTGCAATAAACTTTTAATAATCTCAAAAAAAGTAAATTTTGAAACCAAAAAACAAATTCAGGGTTATCACTTTCTTGTTTGCCTTCACATAGGCTATAACAGTGTCTGTAACATGTTACAACATTTCAACTTGATTCAAGTCAATGATAATATTATTGATAACATCCGAATCGCGAGCCTGATATTATTATTAACGTCCAAATTGCTAGCTGTTGACCTACCGTTATTAAAGTTTAGAGTTGTTTGTTTTGGATCTAGCTTCAACACCTTATTTCGGAGGCAATATTTCTGTATTATTTATGACTAAGTTACAAAAAGTTAAAGCAGGCCTTCATCCGGGGACTCTAGAAAATATAACACACGCTATTTAAAAGATCGATTCTAATTGGTTTGTATTATACAGCAGCGGCTTGACTAGAGCCAATCAGAAGACTTGTTGCAGTCTTTGGTTAAATTCAGCCTTCATCACTACACTTTTGACTCATACACAAGATGATTCGTACTTATCATGATTCTCATATGCGTTAACGGATTCGTTTCAGCAATGTGTCCGAGTGGACGCACATATTTCAAAACTATGCGTCTATTTCGATATTTGTGCGTCATAGACGCGGGATGCGCATGTAGATTATTCCCTGGTGTTTGTGTTATATTTGTCTGGCATTTTCTGATGTGTTTGTGTTATATTCATCTGCCATTTTATGATGTGTTTGTGTTATATTCGTCTTCTATTTTCCAATGTGCTTGTGTTATATTTTTCTGCTATTTTGCGATGTAGTTGTGCTATATTTGTCTGCCATTTTCCAATGTGGTTGTGTTATATTCGTCTGCTATTTTCTGATGTGTTTGTGTTATATCAGACTGCAATTTTCCAATGTGTTTGTGTTATATTCGTCTGCCATTTTCCAATGTGTTTGTGTTATATTCGTCTGCCATTTTCCAATGTGTTTGTGTTATATTCATCTTGCATTTTCTGATGTGTTTGTGTTATATTCATCTTGCATTTTCTGATGTGTTTGTGTTATATTTGTCTGCCATTTTCTGATGTGTTTGTGTTATATTCGTCTGCCATTTTCTGATGTGTTTGTGTTATATTCATCTTGCATTTTCTGATGTGTTTGTGTTATATTTGTCTGCCATTTTCTGATGTGTTTGTGTTATATTCGTCTGCCATTTTCTGATGTGTTTGTGTTATATTCATCTTGCATTTTCTGATGTGTTTGTGTTATATTCGTCTGCCATTTTCCAATGTGTTTGTGTTATATTCGTCTGCCATTTTCTGATGTGTTTGTGTTATATTCATCTTGCATTTTCTGATGTGTTTGTATTATATTCGTCTGCCATTTTCAATTTGTTTGTGTTTTATTCGTCTGCCATTTTCTGACGTTTTTGTGTTAAATTCGTCTGCCATTTCCATTGTGTTTGTGTTATATTCGTCTGCCATTTTCTGATGTGTTTGTGTGTCGTCTGCCATTTTCTGATGTGTTTGTGTTATATTGGTCTGCCATTTTCTGGCGTGTTTGTGTTAAATTTGTCTGCCATTTTCCGATGTGTTTGTGTTATATTTGTCTGCCATTTTAAGATGTGTTTGTGGTATATTCGTCTGCCATTTTACGATGTGTTTTTGGTATATTCGTCTGCCATTTTCTGATGTGTTTGTGTTATATTTGTCTGCCATTTTCTGATGTGTTTGTGTTATATTCGTCTGCCATTTTCCGATGTGTTTGTGTTATATTCATCTGCCATTTTCCAATGTGTTTGTGATTTATTCGTCTGCTATTTTCCGATGTGTTTGTGTTATATTCGTCTGCCATTTTCCAATGTGTTTGTGTTATATTCGTCTACCATTTTCCGGTGTAGTTGCATTATATTTATCTGCCACTTTTCCGATGTGTTTGTGATATATCCGTGTGCCATTTTCCGATGTGTTTGTGTTATGTTCATCTTCCATTTTCCGAAGTGTTTATGTTATATCTGTCTGCCATTTTCTGATGTGTTTGTGTTATATTTGTCTACCATTTTCTGATGTGTTTGTGTTATATTCGTCTGCCATTTTCTGATGTGTTTATGTTATATTCGTATGCCACTTTTCTGATGTGTTTGTGTTATATTGGTCTGCCATTTTCTGATGTGTTTATGTTATATTCGTCTGCCATTTTCCGATGTAGTTGTGTTATATTCGTCTGCCACTTTTCTGATGTGTTTGTGATATATCTGTTTGCCATTTTCGGATGTGTTTGTGTTATATTCATCTGCCATTTTCCGATGTGTTTATGTTATATCCGTCTGCCATTTTCCGATGTGTTTGTGTTATATTCGTATGCCATTTTCCGATGTGTTTGTGTTATATTCGTCTGCTATTTTCCAATGTGTTTGTGTTATATTCGTCTGCCATTTTCTGATGTGTTTGTGTTATATTAGTCTGCCATTTTCCTATGTTTTTGTGTTATATTCGGGGATAAGTCAATGCACAAAATCAACAAAAATTATTGTCTCACAAATTATAAGATTTTACAGTATTCAATTTTTATGTCCCCGGATTGAATTTCGGGGGTATATTTTTCTTTGCCTGTCTGTCATTGTATGTGTCCGTGTGTGTGTAAACTTCTGCATAACTTTTCTTATATTGAACGTAGCAACTTGATATTTGGCATGCATGTGTATCTCATGGAGTTGCACATTTTGAGTGATGAAAGGTCAAGGCCAAGGTCATCCTTCAAGGTCAAAGGTCACAAAAAATAATTCAAAAACTTTAACCAAAAGTTTAACCATCTTCATAACTTTTGCAATATTGAACGTAGCAACTTAATATTTGGCCTGCATGTTTATCTCATGGAGCTGCACATATGGAGTGGTGAAAGGTCAAGGTCATCCTTCAAGGTCAAAGGTCAAACAAAAAAATCTAAGCGGCGCATTAGGGGGCATTGTGTTTCTGACAAACACATCTCTTGTTAAGTAATGAAACATAGAATTCACATGATTTGTGGTCTTTTTTTATGCCCCCTTCTTCGAAGAAGAGTGGGTATATTGTTTTTGGCCGGTCCGTCATTCTGTCCCAAAACTTTAACTTTTGTTGAAGTTTGAAAATTTTTGCAATATTGAAGATAGCAACTTGATATTTGGCATGCATGTGTATCTCATGAAGCTGCATGTTTTGAGTGGTGAAAGGTCAAGGTCATCCTTCAAGGTCAAAAGTAAAAAAATACAATCCAAGGGAAGTAATAAGCTTTAAAAGGGAGATAATTTCTAAACCTACCAAATAATAATATTATATTGAAAATTTATTTCAAAGCCCCGCAATAGGGGGCATTGTGTTTTTGACAAACACATCACTTGTTTAAAGATAAGAATTTCAGAGAGGTCCCAAGATTCTATTTGAACAAAGTTTGAATGCACATTTTGACAGTACTGCGTAAACAATCCATACATATGGCTTTTAATATATCATGTACAATTTATAATCTTAATGTTGTAATATTTACATAAGTCATGTATAATATGGTGCGTTTGAAACATTAGCAATTAAATGGAAGGGGTAGTTGTTGGACTGTGAAGATTAATCACACCTTAAGGAGTTTTAAAAATAAGTTTAAAGCAACTGGATATTCAATGTCCTTGGGTACAATCAAGAAAATGTGTGATAATATTGGGCATTGCCAAAATATTAATTCTTGCCTTATCATGTCACAGTTTAGATAATGCCCAAATGTTGCCACGCTCACTAACTAACAAATTTAGCTTACAGGTATGTGAGAAGGGGTGTTAAGCATAAGTAGCGCATATTTTCTTTTAAGTTCCTACTCGCCAAGGTCAAAAAGCAGCACTGAATAACTAATAGTCATTGCTCTCCATGTGTGTTTTATGTGGGGTATTGAAGGGACTTGATTACAGTTTTGTAAAATGACAAATTTCAAAGTAATTGTCATATATTCAAAAAAGAATCTTGCTATTACAATAAACTAAAAATATTCAAAATATTTTTATAATAAACATTTTTTATGACATTTTTCAAAAATACGAAAATCTGTGAACATGTCCCTTTAATCAGCTGTAGTTGTGTTTTGAGGATAGATTGCCTAATTTCAGATGCCCGTTTTGACGTTTGGATGCTAGGGGCATACAGGTTCATAGATCCAGTACATAATGTGGCAACTGGTCCAATTGGTAAAACGTTTCATCGAGAAGAACTGGGTGACTTAATAGACACTGATTTCATACAAGCCCTTTTTGACTTCTCTGCACTTTTACTGAGTCTGGATATCAGCAGAGAAGAGGTGGCATTGCTACAAGCCATATCCTTGACCTTTTCAGGTATACTCTTAGTCTTTAACCATTTACCGCTCAACAATGTATTTTGATGTGTTTAAAGTTCTTTAGAAAATCAAAAATATTAAATGTCTTTCTTACTAGATTTAAGTTTTAATGGCTTTATTCCCAACCCTTTGATACTGGAGAGCAGTAACAGCATAAAATCTGAACGGTATGTGAGTTGGGCTGTTACGGTTTATGCATGTTGCATACAGCCTTTTGAAAGTTGCTTCTGAGCAACAAAGGATGTATTTGCTTAATTGGTGTGGAATATCATTATAACCAAAACTAAGTGGGGGCTTGTCCGGACTGTCTCTTCAATTTAAAAGCAAAAACAAATGTTTACAATGTGGAGAAATCATGTTTTTCTTTGGTCCTGTGCATACCATAAAACTAAAGTCCAAAGTATTTCTACCCAGAAGTCAAGGTTTTTTAGAAACACATCGAACAATTCAATGTTTTTTTTATATAAAAAAAACTGTCTACTTGTGTGTTGTCAAGGTGTACACAATCACAAACATTATTAAAAGCTCAAATGGTTTGCATGCTGTGAGAAGAATCTTACATGATTTTGCCTGATATTTCCAGACCGTGGCCATCTGGAGCAGAAGGACAAGGTAGAAAGCGTCCAGATGACATTTGTGACATGCCTGCGCGAAGTCAGCACAAGCGCAAAGTTTATCAGGCTCATGGATGCTCTCGTTCGTTTAAGAGACCTTACCGAGTTGAATAAAAAAATATCAGGTGCTATTTTCCTGGAATGGCCTAGCACCAGGGAGTCACCCTTACTCCTGGAGGTTATGACCATGTAGACATGTGAGCCTGGCTTTGGGAACATTGGGCTGAAATGCTTGTAGCCTGTGCAGTCTGCACAGACTTATCAGTGACAATACTTTCTGCATAGACTTGGTTTTCATTTGAAAGTTACTTAATTTTAACACAAATTATATGAAAGTGTAGATTATTGTCCCTTTGTTACCTGTGCAATCTGCAGGCTATTTTGAGATGGCACTTTACAAACACGCATTAAGCTCCTTTATCCCAGAGCTCGGCTTAGGTGTATGAATGCCTTGAATTGTGTAATGACAAGGAGAATATTTTTTGCAAGAGGGAATATAAAGTGTGTGAATTTTTCCTCCTTTGAAAAGATTACCTCTATTCAATGCCATTTTTGTTTGAAAACAAGGTATTGTTTACTGTAGTTGTTTTTAAAACAGTGTTTTGTTTTGGTTAGTGCTTGAGCAAGCAAGGTTATTCTCCAAGGTGTTGTGTTTAAAAATCTAATCCCCATTCAATTGTTTGTATTGCTTATATCGGCTAGGTCAAGGTGTCAATGCGAATGAAATTATTTATTTTATGCTTTCCGGTGGTTTATAGAGAAATATCAGTGACTTAAAAGTGATAATTTTAATGTTTCAAACATTGAAAATTAACAGTGAAAATTATTGATAATTGGCTTTCTAAAAAAAATTCCAACAGCGAAACCTAAGTCTTGGTCAGATCAGGACTGTTAATAAATCTCTATCATAAACTACTGATGCATGCTCAAACTACCGGGTATTTGAGATTGGGTTAAGCAATGCCAAGTTATTAATATTTAAAGATTTTATCTTCAAAAAGTGATAAAGTGACAAATCTTTTTATGTGTAATGGTTTTTTTTAATGTTGGAACATATTTTAAGCATGGCTTGGCATGTTATTTACAAGTTATGTTTTGAATAATGAAAGTTCAGTGTAGTTATTCGAGTCAGTATTTTGTTTTTCGTTGCCATTTTGCTATTTTTTATAAAATATATTTTATAACATTCCGTCATTCTGCATGTTATTTTGTATGTATTAAATGCAAAGTTGATGTTATATTTATGCCCCTAAAAGAGGGCATATTGTGATCGCACCGTCCGTCTGTCTGTCCGTCAGTCACACTTTGTGTTTAGATTTCGAACAAATTTCATAACTTTTATGTCGCTTCAGATGTAACCTTCAAATCTGGTATACGTGTGTATATGGACAAGGCCTTTCCATACGCACACAAATTTCGACCCCTTTTCCTTGACCTTGAACTTAGGGTCCGCGCTTAGGTTTCGAAATCTACGTTTAGGTTTCGAAAAATGCTCATAACTTCTATGTAGCTTCAGTTGTTACCTTCATATTTGGTATGCATGTATATATGGACAGGGCCTTTCCAAACGCACACAAATTTTGACCCCTTTGATGTTGACCTTGAACTAAAGGTCTGCGTTTAATTTTCGAAATCTGCATTAAGGTTTTGAAAAATGCTCATAACTTCTATCAAAGCATTTTTTGGGGGCATATGTCATCCTATGGAGACAGCTCTTGCTTTTCATTACTTTTTCCAAGCTGACAGTTATTTCAGAGACTTGGAGATAATTTTTATATTTTAAAATGTTATGTTTTAATATATTAAACTGTTTACCTAGAAGAAAAGTGATGAGTTTGAGTTCTGATGCTTTGAAAGGTAGCCACAAATCAGACCAATCGAGAAGCTGTTCTTGCTGAATTTGCTCCTTCAGAATAAAAACTTCACAATTCTGGTTACTATGTCTGTATTCTGTAAATGACTGCAGTGAAATTATGTTCGTACATATACATCCCCTTTTTTAGCTTGGCTGTTTTTGGAGAAAACCCAAGGTATTATCATAGCCAGCTCGTCGTGTCCGTCTTCTTTCGCCGTCCGCGTCGTGCTATAACATTGACATTTTGTTAAGGTTTTGAACATTGGCTCGTAAATCAAAGTGCTTCAACCTACAACTTTGAAACTTCATATGTAGCTGCACCTTGATAAGTTCTACATGCCACACCCATTTTTGGGTCAATAGGTCAAAGGTCAAGGTCACTGTGACCTCTAAACTAAATAAATAAATAAAATCTGACAAGCTTTCATTTATTCAAAACTGCACCCGCAGCAGCTGAGCGTGGCACCCGTTATGTGGTGCTCTTGTTTTACATGTCATTTAAATTCTGACATTATAACAGTACTCATTGAACTTCAATGATGCATGTTCATTAAAATCTATGGCAAGTTATTCTGTAATTAATGCACTGTAATTACGTATCATCCGTCTTATGCCAAATATCAGCTTCATATGTGGAGTGACAACACGGATGCAAACAGAAATAAACTCACCAACGAATAAAATAGGCCCCTGCACACTCACATTTATACTAAATTTATTTCGATCATAAGTAAAAAATCTTGCGCTGAAAAATGAATGTTGGTATGTTCTATCTATCAAAATAAATTAACAGAGTTAAATTAGGTATATAAGGGTTAAATTATAACAGTTTATTTTAAAATCCCAGTTCCTTCTTGTTTGTCACTATATTATATTTAGGTTATTGATATTGCAACTTTCAAATAAAACAAGAACAATTTTTATTGGAAAACTACTCATAAAATTACACAAATACGTTTCTGAACAAAGCACATAAAAATAAGTATAATTCTTGTTTAAATCACGCAAATGTTCATAAGGTTATGCTCTTAATGTCATTAAAAAAAATTTATCATTCTTATGCCTGGTTGTTTAACAGCTCAGACTTACGTCTTCATGGTGCCATTCCTTTACATCAGGACTCCAGAATGTTGTTAATTGATTTGTAAGGAAATTTATAATTGTGACTCTCTCTGTGAAATCTTCCTTAATACCTATGCCTTTAGTGTAATCCCAAATTATCAAAAGTCTGTAAATATAATTTAATAAATATTATATTTAGTGGAAATTTCAGCTCATTGTCTCAGCCTGTGTAAAGTATTGTTAATTCTCTGGAGAAAAACATGATGCAATTACAATAGAAGTTTAAATGTTGAGTGAGCGTATTGGAATTACAAGCTTTTTTTGCATTCTTATATACCAGTAATCATTGAAATCATCGTAACTTGTAAATCAGAAGAATGGGCTTATATTAAGGAGCTTGTTTCTGTGCTTACCAAATATTAAAAAATTATCTATATAAGAACAGTTAAAAACTTAAAATACTAGTTTATAAAGGTGCAGAATAACACTATGACCATGCATATTTGCTGTAAATTATGTTTGGTTAGGAGTTCTAGCAAAGTATTTGCGGCTTTCGTAAATTTTGCTCACTCCCCCCACCCCACATTTTGTTCATAATTTGAGGTTTGATGTAACACTGTAACAGAAAAGGTTGCGAACGAGA